>NC_051154.1:294057670-294060794 GCF_013339745.2 Dermacentor silvarum
GGATGGATGGATGGATGGATGGATGGATGGATGGATGGATGGATGGATGGATGGATGGATGGATGGATGATGGATGGGATGGAGGGATGGAGTGGATGGATGGGCTGAACCATTTAAATCGGGCGGTGGCATACGCCACCTAGCCATGACTATGAACATATTTTGTACTTTGTGGTGGGTGAAATTTCACCCCTGCCTTGAATTTATCCACCAATCAGATAACCTCTGTTTGGTTATTTCTACCCGCTTAAAGTCTATTTTGCCTTCACTGTCCCTAAACCCCAATGCTTAGAAAAAATCAGTCCCGTGTCTTTGCACTGTAGGGTTAAGCCCTTTACAGAAAAGTATCAGGTGTTCAGCCGTTTCCTCTTCTTCTCCACACGCACAGCACAACGTGTCTATACCTTGGTACTTGACTCGGTACATCTTAGTCCGCAATACTCCCGTCCTGGCTTCAAACAACAAAGAGCTTCCCCTAGAATTATCATAGATATTTTTTGGGCAATTTCTTGCTTGAAAGTTCTGTATGTTCCCAGTGCTGATTTCGTCTGCATCCCTGTTTTCCACAGACCCCTCTCTGTTTCTTTAACCTTTTTCTTAACCGCTGTTTCCTGGTTTGCACCCCTCCTGCAGTCCAAATATTTGATTGACAGTTTTCTGGTCAGCTTCCTCCATTTTGTATCAACATTCCTCATGTACAAATAACTGAAAACTCTCCTTGCCCACCGCTTTTCTGCCATTTCTCTCAATCGCTCCTCAAATTCTATCTTGCTGCTGGCTTCCCTGCCCTCGAATGACGTCCATCCCATGTCACCCTGTACCCCCTGATTTGGTGTATTTCCGTGTGCTCCCAGAGCCAGTCTACCTACCCCTCGCTGCTTAACTTCCAACCTTGCTCGAACCTCTGATCTCATGCACATGACCGCATTGCCGAAAGTCAAACTAGAGACCATCACCCCTTTCCAAATCCCTCTCACCACTTCGTACCTATTGTAATTCCACAGTGCCCTATTTTTCATCACAGCTGCATTTCTGCTACCTTTAGCCGTTACATATTTTCATGTTCCGTTAGGTACTCAGCCCCATTGTTTATCCACACTCCAAGATATTTGTACTTATCCACCACCTCCAGCGTAACCTCCTGTATCCTATGCTCGCTGCCCTGATTATCATTAAAATTATGACTGCCGATTTTTCCTTACTAAACTTCAAACCTAAGCTATCTCCCTCTTTACCACAGATGTCCATTAATCTCTGCAAGTCTTCCTTGCTGTCAGCCATAAGTACAATGTCATCCGCATACATCAGTCCTGGTAATGACTGTTTAATCCATTCTCCTTGCTTGAAATAGGAAAGGTTGAAGCCAAGTCCGCTCCTCTCTAATTTTTTCTCTAATCCTTGTAAATACAGCATGAACAACAGAGGTGACAGAGGGCACCCCTGCCTAAGCCCCTGCTGTATCTCTATAGGCCCAGATACCTTGTTTTCCCATTTTATAAGCACCCTGTTACTTTTATAGATATCTTTTAAAAGATTTCTTACTCCATCTTCCACCTCTAGAGTGCCCAGTATGTCCCACAAATCCTTTTGGATTACACTGTCATAGGCTCCCTTGATATCCAGAAATGCAAGCCATAGGGGCCTGTGTTCCTTTTCTGCTATTTCAATACACTGTGTCAATGAGAACATTATCTTCTAACCTTCTTTGTTTCCGGAACCCATTTTGTAGTTCCCCCAGCACCTCCTCGCTCTCCACCCATGCCTGCAGTCTGTCCTTTATAATCTGCATCACCACCCTGTAAACCACTGACGTCACTGTTATGGGACGTAGTTGTTTATGTCGGCTTTGTCCCCCTTTCCCTTATATATCATGCTCATCCTGCTCAGTCTCCACCCGTCGGGGCTTTACCGTCCATTATCATTTTGCTCACTGCCTCTCTTAATGTTTTCTTAGATTTTGGCCCAATGTCTTTATCAACATAATTGGGATGCCATCAGGACCTGTCGACGTGCTACTAGGAACCCTCTTCTCTGCCCTTTCCCACTCGCTTTGTGCCAGTGGAGCCACTGCACTGACTAGTCCATCCCACCTGATTGAGCACATGCTATGTTTCGTTCTTTAAATTTTCTGTCATCATTGTTCTTATATGTTCCATTGCCTCATCTCCCTCTAGTCGAACACCTTGAGCTGTAACTATAAACCTCTGCTCTAGGCTAGTCTTATTACTCAAGAGTTGAGATGTTTCCAAAATTTCTTTGCTGCTTTTCTATCCTTTTTGTTTACTTCTGACAACCATTGGCTCCCCTTTCTTCTGATCTTCTCATTGATCAAATGGATGCTTCCCTTCTACAGTTTAAAAAGTTATTCCTTTTCTGCCTACATCAGCTTCTGGTTCACCCCTCTGCTTTGAATATCTGTGTTCCCTGGATGCTTCCTGACGTTTCTCTATGCCTTCTTAACCTCCTCATCCCACCAGCTCTTGGTTTACGTCTCTGTTCCCTTTTGTCCTGACTCGTACCTTAGTAAGCTCTAGCTCAAATAGCCCTGTTAATTTGCATATGTCCATTCTGTTTTTGTCTATCCTCTGAAATTACTTCCTCAATTTGCTGGGTTGCTATTTCAAGCTGTTTTCCGAGTAAAATATCCCACCTGGTTGTTCATCTTGCCTCCTACCTACTTTCATTTCCCTTCTAAAACTCACCTTAATACGTTTGTGATCACTACCTAGACTTCTGGAGCCATATTATCTATGTTCATTACATTTAGCCTATCGTGCATCATATGTGACTTAGTGCATATCTATCGTCGACTGCAGCTCCCTACCTCCCATGTTATGTGCCCTTCACACTTCTCAGTACTGTTGCATACACTAAGTCATGCATTTCACACATATCCAGCATCATGTTGCCTGTTGATTCTGTGTACCCTCCATGTCTTCTAGTGTGCGTTCATATCTCCTAATATATATCTCGCACCCTTCTCCTAGCTCATTAATGTCACTTGATATGCATTCCAGCATTTTTTTTGTTTTCCTCTTGGCATTTGCTCCTGTCCACAGGTATACAAAGCCAAGGTGTCTGCTCTCCTGCAACTTTCCCTTTTAGCCATAAATGCTCCTTGCAT